>NW_026901497.1:0-42650 GCF_033783945.1 Neopsephotus bourkii
ATACAGAGAGCACCGGGTACTGAGAGCACCGCGTACTGACAGCAATGGCTACTAAGAGCACCGGGTACTGAGAGCAACGGGTACTGAAAGCACTGGGTACTGAGAGCACAGGCTACTAAGAGCACCGGGTACTGAGAGCACCGTGTACTGAGAGCACCGGGTACTGAGAGCACTGGGTACTGAGAGCACTGGGTACAGAGAGGACCGGGTACTGAGAGCACCGCGTGCATAGAGCACTGCGTATTGAGAGAAACGCGTAGTGAGTGCACCGCGGACTGAGAGCACCGTTTACTGAGAGCACCGGGTACTGAGAGCGCTGGGTACTGAGAATACCACGTACTAAGAGCAGCGGGTACTGAGAGCACTGGTTACTGAGAGTACTGCGTACTGAGAGCACCGCGTACTGAGAGCACCAGGTACTGAGAGCACCGGGTACTGAGAGCACTGGGTACTAAGAGTACCGCGCACGGGGAGCACCGGGTACTGAGAGCACCAGGTACTGAGAGCACCGAGTACTGAGAGCACCGGGTACTGAGATAACCGGGTACTGAGAGCACTGGGTACTAAGAGCAGTGGGTATTCAGAGCACCGCGTACTGAGAGCACTGGGTACTGAGAGCACCGCGTACTGAGAGCACCGGGTACTGAGAGAACCGGGTACTGAGATCACCGGGTACTGAGATCACCGAGTAGAGAGCACTGGGTACTGAGAGCACCGCGTACGGAGAGCACCGGGTACTGAGAGAACCGTGTACTGAGAGCACCAGGTACTGAGAGCACTGGGTACTGAGAGTACTGCGTACAGAGAGCACCGGGTACTGAGATCACCGAGTAGAGAGCACTGGGTACTGAGAGTACCGCGTACTGAGGTCACCGCGTACAAAGAGCACCGGGTACTGAGAGCACCGGGTAAGGACACGACCGCGTACTGAGAGCACCGCGTACTGAGAGCACCGGGTACTGAGAGCACTGGGTACTGAGAGCACTGGGTACTGAGAGCACCGGGTACTGAGAGCACCGGGTACTGAGAGCACTCGGTACTGAGAGCACCGCGTACTGAGAGCACTGTCTACTGAGAGCACTGGTACTGAGAGCACCGCGCACTGAGACCACCGCGTAATGAGAGCAATGGGTACTGAGAGCACCACGTACTGAGAGCACAGTGTAGTGAGAGCACAGGGTACTGAGAGCACTGGGTACTGAGAGCACCTGGTACTGAGAGCACCGCGTTCTGAGAGCACCGGTTGTTGAAAGCACTGGGTACTGAGAGCACGGGCTACTAACAGCACAGGGTACTGAGAGCACCGCAACTGAGAGCACCGGGTACAGAGAGCAATGTGAACTGAGAGCACCGGGTACACAGAGCACTGCTTACTGAGAGCACCGAGTACTGAGAGCACCGGGTACTGAGAGCACCGGGTACTGAGAGCACCGGGTACATAGAGCACTGCGTATTGAGAGAAAAGCGTAGTGAGAGCACCGGGTAATGAGAGCACCGTGTACTGAGAGCACCGGGTACTGAGTGCACCGGGTACTGAGAGCACTGGGTACTGAGAGTACCGCACACGGAGATCACCGGGTACTAAGAGCACCGGGTACTGAGAGCACCGGCTACATAGAGCACTGCGTATTGAGAGCAACGCGTAGTGAGAGCACCGGGTACTGAGAGCAGTGGGTACTGAGAGTACCGCGTACTGAGAGCACCGCGTACTGAGAGCACCGGGTAAGGAGAGAACCGCGTACATAGAGCACTGCGTATTGAGAGAAAAGCGTAATGAGAGCACCACGTACTGAGAGCACTGGGTACTGAGAGCAATGGGTACTAAGACCACTGGGTACTAAGAGGATCGGGTACTGAGAGCACCGTGTACTGAGAGCACCGGGTACTGAGAGCACTGGGTACTAAGAGTGCCGCATCCTGAGAGCAAAGCTTACTGAGAGCACCACGTACTGAGAGCTGTGGGTACTGAGAGCAATGGGTACTAAGAGCACCGGGTACTGAGAGCACCGCGTTCTGAGAGCAGCGGGTACTGAGAGCACTGGGTACTGAGAGCACCCAGGAAGGAGAGCACCGGGTACTGAGAGCACCGGGTAAGAAGATCACTGCATACTGAGAGCACCGGGGACTGAGAGCACTGGGTACTGAGAGCACCGGGTACTGAGAGCAGTGGGTAAGGAGAGCAATGGGTACTGAGAGCACTGGGTACTGAGAGCACCGGGTACTGAGAGCACTGGGTACTAAGACCACTGGGTACTAAGAGGATCGGGTACTGAGAGCACCGGGTACTGAGAGCACCGGGTTGTGAGAGCACCGCGTACTGAGAGCACAGGTTACTGAGAGCACCGTGTACTGAGAGCACCGTGTACAGAGAGCACCGGGTACTGAGAGCACTGGGTACTGAGAGCACCGGGTACTGAGAGCACCGTGTACGGAGAGCACCGGGTACTGGCAGCACTGGGTACTGAGAGTACCGAGTACTGAGAGCACCGCGTACTGAGAGCACCGGGTACTGAGAGCACTGGGTACTGAGAGCACTGCGTACTGAGAGCACTGTGTACTGAGAGCACTGGGTACTGAGAGCAACGGGTACTGAGAGCACCGGGTACTGAGAGCACTGCGTATTGAGAGCACCGCTTACTGAGAGCACCGGGTACTGAGAGCACCGGGTACATAGAGCACTGCGTACTGAGATCACCGGATACTGAGAGCAATGGGTCCTGACAGCACTGCATTCTGAGAGCACCGGGTACTGAGAGCACTGGGTCCTGAGAGCACTGGGTCCTAGGAGCACTGGGTACTAAGAGCACCGAGTACTGAGAGCACCACGTACTGAGAGCACCGCATACTGAGAGCACCGCGTGCTGAGAGCACTGGGTACTAAGTGCAATTTGTACTGAGAGCACCGGGTACTGAGAGCACCGCGTACTGAGAGCATCGCATACTGAGAGCACCGCGTACTGAGAGCACTGGGTACTGAGAGTACTGCGTACTGAGTGCACTGGGTAATGAGAGCACCGGGTACTGGGAGCACTGCGTACAGAGAGCACCGGGTACTGAGAGCACCGCGTACTGACAGCAATGGCTACTAAGAGCTCCGGGTACTGAGAGCAACGGGTACTGAAAGCACTGGGTACTGAGAGCACAGGCTACTAAGAGCACCGGGTACTGAAAGCACCGTGTACTGAGAGCACCGGGTACTGAGAGCACTGGGTACTGAGAGCACTGGGTACAGAGAGGACCGGGTACTGAGAGCACCGCGTGCATAGAGCACTGCGTATTGAGAGAAACGCGTAGTGAGTGCACCGCGGACTGAGAGCACCGTTTACTGAGAGCACCGGGTACTGAGAGCGCTGGGTACTGAGAATACCACGTACTAAGAGCAGCGGGTACTGAGAGCACTGGTTACTGAGAGTACTGCGTACTGAGAGCACCGCGTACTGAGAGCACCAGGTACTGAGAGCACCAGGTACTGAGAGCACAGGGTACTAAGAGTACCGCGCACGGGGAGCACCGGGTACTGAGAGCACCAGGTACTGAGAGCACCGAGTACTGAGAGCACCGGGTACTGATATAACCGGGTACTGAGAGCACTGGGTACTAAGAGCAGTGGGTATTCAGAGCACCGCGTACTGAGAGCACTGGGTACTGAGAGCACCGCGTACTGAGAGCACCGGGTACTGAGAGAACCGGGTACTGAGATAACCGGGTACTGAGATCACCGAGTAGAGAGCACTGGGTACTGAGAGCACCGCGTACGGAGAGCACCGGGTACTGAGATAACCGTGTACTGAGATCACCAGGTACTGAGAGCACTGGGTACTGAGAGCACTGAGAACTGAGAGCACCGGGCACGGAGAGCACCGGGTACTGAGAGCACTGGGTACTGAGAGCACAAGGGCACTGAAAGCAGCTGCTACTGAGAGCACTGTGTACTGAGAGCACAGGGTACTGAGAGCACTGGGTACTGAGAGCACTGGGTACTGAGAGCACCGCGTATTGAGAGCACCGGGTACTGAGAGCACCGGTTACTGAGAGCACTGAGAACTGAGAGCACCGGGCACGGAGAGCACCGGGTACTGAGAGCACTGGGTACTGAGAGCACCGGGCACTGAGAGCGCTGTGTACTGAGAGCACCGGGTACTGAGAGCACTGGTTACTGAGAGCACCGCGTACTGAGGGCACCGCGTACTGAGAGAACCGCGTACTGAGGGCACCGCGTACTGAGAGCACCGGGTACTGAGAGCACCGCGTACTGAGAGCACCGGGTAATGAGAGCACCGGGTACTGAGAGCACTGGGTACTGAGAGCACTGGGTACTGAGAGCATCGGGCACTGAAAGCAGCTGCTACTGAGAGCACTGTGTACTGAGAGCACAGGGTACTGAGAGCACTCGGTACTGAGAGCACCGCGTACTGAGAGCACTGGGTACTGAGAGCACCGGGTACTGAGAGCACTCGGTACTGAGAGCACCGCGTACTGAGAGCACTGTCTACTGAGAGCACTGGTACTGAGAGCACCGCGCACTGAGACCACCGCGTAATGAGAGCAGTGGGTACTGAGAGCACCACGTACTGAGAGCGCAGTGTAGTGAGAGCACAGGGTACTGAGAGCACTGGTTACTGAGAGCACCTGGTACTGAGAGCACCGCGTTCTGAGAGCACCAGTTGTTGAAAGCACTGGGTACTGAGAGCACGGGCTACTAACAGCACAGGGTACAGAGAGCACCGCAACTGAGAGCACCGGGTACAGAGAGCAATGTGAACTGAGAGCACCGGGTACACAGAGCACTGCTTACTGAGAGCACCGAGTACTGAGAGCACCGGGTACTGAGAGCACTGGGTACTGAGAGCACCGGGTACTGAGAGCACCGGGTACATAGAGCACTGCGTATTGAGAGAAAAGCGTAGTGAGAGCACCGGGTAATGAGAGCACCGTGTACTGAGAGCACCGGGTACTGAGAGCACTGGGTACTAAGAGTGCCGCATCCTGAGAGCAAAGCTTACTGAGAGCACCGCGTACTGAGAGCACTGGGTACTGAGACCAATGGGTACTAAGAGCACCGGGTACTGAGAGCACCGCGTACTGAGAGCAGCGGGTACTGAGAGCACTGGGTACTGAGAGCACCCAGGAAGGAGAGCACTGGGTACTGAGAGCACCGGGTACTGAGAGCAGTGGGTAAGGAGAGCAATGGGTACTGAGAGCACTGGGTACTGAGAGCACCGGGTACTGAGAGCACTGGGTACTAAGACCACTGGGTACTAAGAGGATCGGGTACTGAGAGCACTGGGTAATGAGAGCACCGGGTTGTGAGAGCAACGCGTACTGAGAGCACAGGTTACTGAGAGCACCGTGTACTGAGAGCACCGTGTACAGAGAGCACCGCTTACAGAGAGCACCATGTACAGAGAGCACCGGGTACTGAGAGCACTGGGTACTGAGAGCACCGGGTACTGAGAGCACCGCGTACTGAGAGCACCGGGTACTGAGAGCACTGGGTACTGAGAGCACTGGGTACAGAGAGGACCGGGTACTGAGAGCACCGCGTGCATAGAGCACTGCGTATTGAGAGAAACGCGTAGTGAGTGCACCGCGGACTGAGAGCACCGTTTACTGAGAGCACCGGGTACTGAGAGCGCTGGGTACTGAGAATACCACGTACTAAGAGCAGCGGTACTGAGAGCACTGGTTACTGAGAGTACTGCGTACTGAGAGCACCGCGTACTGAGAGCACCAGGTACTGAGAGCACCGGGTACTGAGAGTACCGCGCACGGGGAGCACCGGGTACTGAGAGCACCGGGTACTGAGAGCACCGAGTACTGAGAGCACCGGGTACTGAGATAACCGGGTACTGAGAGCACTGGGTACTAAGAGCAGTGGGTATTCAGAGCACCGCGTACTGAGAGCACTGGGTACTGAGAGCACCGCGTACTGAGAGCACCGGGTACTGAGAGAACCGGGTACTGAGATCACCGAGTAGAGAGCACTGGGTACTGAGAGCACCGCGTATGACACGGGTACTGAGATAACCGTGTACTGAGATCACCAGGTACTGAGAGCACTGGGTACTGAGAGTACTGCGTACAGAGCGCACCGGGTACTGAGATCACCGAGTAGAGAGCACTGGGTAGTGATAGTACCGCATACTGAGGTCACCGCGTACAAAGAGCACCGGGTACTGAGAGCACCGGGTAAGGACACGACCGAGTACTGAGAGCACCGCGTACTGAGAGCACTGTGTCCTGAGAGCACGGGGTACTAAGAGCACCGGGAACTGACAGCACCGCATACTGAGAGCACCAGGTACTGAGAGCACTGCGTACTGAGAGCACCGCGTACTGAGAGCACCGCGTTCTGAGAGCACCGGGTACTGAGAGCACCGGGTACTGAGAGCAGCGGGTACTGAGAGCGCCGCGTGCTGAGAGCACTGGGTACTAAGTGCAATTTGTACTGAGAGCACCGGGTACTGAGAGCACCGCGTACTGAGAGCATCGCATACTGAGAGCACCGCGTACTGAGAGCACTGGGTACTGAGAGCACTGGGTACTGAGAGCACCAGGTACTGAGAGCACTCGGTACTGAGAGCACCGCGTACTGAGAGCACTGTCTACTGAGAGCACTGGTACTGAGAGCACCGCGCACTGAGACCACCGCGTAATGAGAGCAATGGGTACTGACAGCACCACGTACTGAGAGCGCAGTGTAGTGAGAGCACAGGGTACTGAGAGCACTGGTTACTGAGAGCACCTGGTACTGAGAGCACCGCGTTCTGAGAGCACCGGTTGTTGAAAGCACTGGGTACTGAGAGCACGGGCTACTAACAGCACAGGGTACTGAGAGCACCGCAAATGAGAGCACCGGGTACAGAGAGCAATGTGAACTGAGAGCACCGGGTACACAGAGCACTGCTTACTGAGAGCACCGAGTACTGATAGCACCGGGTACTGAGAGCACTGGGTACTGAGAGCACCGGGTACTGAGAGCACCGGGTACATAGAGCACTGCGCATTGAGAGAAAAGCGTAGTGAGAGCACCGGGTAATGAGAGCACCGTGTACTGAGAGCACCGGGTACTGAGTGCACCGGGTACTGAGAGCACTGGGTACTGAGAGTACCGCACACGGAGATCACCGGGTACTAAGAGCACCGGGTACTGAGAGCACCGGGTACATAGAGCACTGCGTATTGAGAGCAACGCGTAGTAAGAGCACCGGGTACTGATAGCACTGTGTACTGAGAGTACCGTGTACTGAGAGCACCGCGTACGGAGAGCACCGGGTACTGAGAGCACCGGTTAAGGAGAGAACCGCGTACATAGAGCACTGCGTATTGAGAGAAAAGCGTAGTGAGAGCACCGGGTAATGAGAGCACCGTGTACTGAGAGCACCGGGTACTGAGAGCACTGGGTACTAAGAGTGCCGCATCCTGAGAGCAAAGCTTGCTGAGAGCACCACGTACTGAGAGCACTGGGTACTGAGAGCAATGGGTACTAAGAGCACCGGGTACTGAGAGCACCGCGTACTGAGAGCAGCGGGTACTGAGAGCACTGGGTACTGAGAGCACCCAGGAAGGAGAGCACCGGGGACTGAGAGCACTGGGTACTGAGAGCACCGGGTACTGAGAGCAGTGGGTAAGGAGAGCAATGGGTACTGAGAGCACTGGGTACTGAGAGCACCGCGTACTGAGAGCACTGGGTACTCAGACCACTGGGTACTAAGAGGATCGGGTACTGAGAGCACCGGGTACTGAGAGCACCGGGTTGTGAGAGCACCGCGTACTGAGAGCACAGTTTACTGAGAGCACCGTGTACTGAGAGCACCGTGTACAGAGAGCACCGCTTACAGAGAGCACCGTGTACAGAGAGCACCGGGTACTGAGGGCACTGCGTACTAAGATCACCGGATACTGAGAGCAATGGGTCCTGACAGCACTGAATTCTGAGAGTACCGAGTACTGAGAGCACCGCGTACTGAGATCACCGGGTACTGAGAGAACTGGGTACTGAGAGCACTGCGTACTGAGAGCACTGTGTACTGAGAGCACTGGGTACTGAGAGCAACGGATACTGAGAGCACCGGGTACTGAGAGCACTGCGTATTGAGAGCACCGCTTACTGAGAGCACCGGGTACTGAGAGCACCGGGTACATAGAGCACTGCGTACTGAGATCACCGGATACTGAGAGCAATGGGTCCTGACAGCACTGCATTCTGAGAGCACCGGGTACTGAGAGCACTGGGTCCTGAGAGCACTGGGTCCTAGGAGCACTGGGTACTAAGAGCACCGAGTACTGAGAGCACCACGTACTGAGAGCACCGCATACTGAGAGCACCGCGTGCTGAGAGCACTGGGTACTAAGTGCAATTTGTACTGAGAGCACCGGGTACTGAGAGCACCGCGTACTGAGAGCATCGCATACTGAGAGCACCGCGTACTGAGAGCACTAGGTACTGAGAGTACTGCGTACTGAGTGCACTGGGTAATGAGAGCACCGGGTACTGGGAGCACTGCGTACAGAGAGCACCGGGTACTGAGAGCACCGCGTACTGACAGCAATGGCTACTAAGAGCTCCGGGTACTGAGAGCAACGGGTACTGAAAGCACTGGGTACTGAGAGCACAGGCTACTAAGAGCACCGGGTACTGAAAGCACCGTGTACTGAGAGCACCGGGTACTGAGAGCACTGGGTGCTGAGAGCACTGGGTACAGAGAGGACCGGGTACTGAGAGCACCGCGTGCATAGAGCACTGCGTATTGAGAGAAACGCGTAGCGAGTGCACCGCGGACTGAGAGCACCGTTTACTGAGAGCACCGGGTACTGAGAGCGCTGGGTACTGAGAATACCACGTACTAAGAGCAGCGGGTACTGAGAGCACTGGTTACTGAGAGTACTGCGTACTGAGAGCACCGCGTACTGAGAGCACCAGGTACTGAGAGCACCAGGTACTGAGAGCACAGGATACTAAGAGTACCGCGCACGGGGAGCACCGGGTACTGAGAGCACCAGGTACTGAGAGCACCGAGTACTGAGAGCACCGGGTACTGATATAACCGGGTACTGAGAGCACTGGGTACTAAGAGCAGTGGGTATTCAGAGCACCGCGTACTGAGAGCACTGGGTACTGAGAGCACCGCGTACTGAGAGCACCGGGTACTGAGAGAACCGGGTACTGAGATAACCGGGTACTGAGATCACCGAGTAGAGAGCACTGAGTACTGAGAGCACCGCGTACGGAGAGCACTGGGTACTGAGATAACCGTGTACTGAGATCACCAGGTACTGAGAGCACTGGGTACTGAGAGTACTGCGTACAGAGCGCACCGGGTACTGAGATCACCGAGTAGAGAGCACTGGGTAGTGATAGTACCGCATACTGAGGTCACCGCGTACAAAGAGCACCGGGTACTGAGAGCACCGGGTAAGGACACGACCGCGTACTGAGAGCACCGCGTACTGAGAGCACTGTGTCCTGAGAGCACGGGGTACTAAGAGCACCGGGAACTGACAGCACCGCATACTGAGAGCACCAGGTACTGAGAGCACTGCGTACTGAGAGCACCGCGTTCTGAGAGCATCGGGTACTGAGAGCACCGGGTACTGAGAGCAGCGGGTACTGAGAGCGCCGCGTGCCGAGAGCACTGGGTACTAAGTGCAATTTGTACTGAGAGCACCGGGTACTGAGAGGACCGCGTACTGAGAGCATCGCATACTGAGAGCACCGGGTACTGAGAGCACTGGGTACTGAGAGTACTGCATACTGAGTGCACTGGGTAATGAGAGCACTGGGTACTGAGATCACTGGGTACTGAGAGCACCGGGTACATAGAGCACTGCGTATTGAGAGCACCGCGTAGCGAGACCACCGCGCACTGAGACCACTGGGTCACTGAGAGCACCGGGTACTGATAGCAACGGCTACTAAGAGCTCCGGGTACTGAGAGCACCGCATACTGACAGCACCGGGCACTGAGAGCACTGTGTTACTGAGAGCACCGGGTAATGAGAGCACCGGGTAGTGAGATCACTGGGTACTGAGAGTACCACGTACTGAGAGCACCGCGTACAGAGAGCACCGTGTCCTGAGAGCACCGTGTACTGAGAGCACCGGGTACTGAGAGCAATGGGTACTAAGAGCACGGGGTACTGAGAGCACCGCGTACTGAGAGCACCGGGTACTGAGAGCACCGGGTACTGAGAGCACCGGGTACTGAGAGCACCGCGTACTGAGAGCACCGGGTACTGAGAGCACCGACTACTTATAGCACCGGGTAAGAAGAGCACCGCGTACTGAGAGCACCGGGTACTGAGAGCACCTGGTCCTGAGACCACCGGGCACTGAGAGCACCGGGTACTGAGAGCACCGGGTACTAAGAGCACCGGGTACTGAGAGCACCGACTACTTATAGCACCGGGTAAGAAGAGCACCGCGTACTGAGAGCACCCGGTACTGAGAGCACCGGGTACAGACAGCACTGGGTAATGAGAGCACTGGGTACAGAGAGCACTGTGTACTGAGAGCACCGGGTACAGAGAGCAATGGGTACTAAGAGCACCGCGTACTGAGAGCACCGCGTCCTGAGAGCACCGGGTACTAAGACCACGGGGTACTGAGAGTGCTGCATACGGAGAGCACCGCGTACTGAAACCACCGGGTAGTGAGAGCACTGGGTACTGAGAGAACTGGGTACTGAGAGCACCGGGTACTGAGAGTACCGCGTATTGAGAGCACCGCGTACGGAGAGCACCGTGTACTGAGAGCACCGGGTACTGAGAGCAATGGGTACTAAGAGCACGGGTTACTGAGAGCACCGCTTACTGAGAGCACCGGGTACTGAGAGCACCGGGTACTGAGAGCACCGGGTACTGAGAGCAGCGGGTACTGAGAGCGCCGCGTGCTGGGAGCACCGCGTACTGAGAGCACCGCGTACTTAGAGACATTGTAGTGAGAGCCCAGGGTACTGAGAGCACTGGCTCCTGAGAGTACCGTGTACTGAGAGCACCGGGTAAGAAGTGCACCACGTACTGAGAGCACTGGGTACTGAGAGCACCGGGTACTGAGAGCACCGGGTACTGAGAGCAGTGGGTAATGAGAGCAATGGGTACTGAGTGAACCAGGTACAGAGAGCACCGCTTACTAAGAGCACAGTGTACTGAGAGCACCGGGTACTGAGAGCACTGGGTACTGAGAGTACCGCGTACTGAATGCACCGCATCCGGAGAGCACCGGCTACTGAGAGCACCGCGTACTGAGACCACCGCATACTGAGAGCACCGGGCAAGAAGAGCACCGCGTACTGAGAGCTCCGAGTACTGAGAGCACTGTGTACTGAGAGGACCGGGTAGTGACAGCACTGAGTAATGACAGCACTGGGTACTGAGAGCACCGAGTACTGAGAGCACCGTGTACTGAGAGCACCGGGTACTGAGAGCACTGGGTACTGAGAGTACCGCGTACTGAATGCACCCCGTACTGACAGCACCGCGTACTGAGAGCACGGGGTGCTGAGAGCACGGGGTACTGAGAGTGCCGCATACAGAGAGCGCCGCGTACTAAGAGCACCGGGTACTGAGAGCAGTGGGTACTGAGACCACCGGGTACTGAGAGCAACGGGTACTGAGAGCACTGGGTACTGCGTTCACTGGGTACTGAGAGCAAAGGGTACTGATAGCACCGGGTACTGAGAGCACTGCGTACTGAGAGCACTGCGTACTGAGAGCACCGCGTAATGAAAGCACCGGGCACTGAGAGCACCAGGTACTGAGAGCACTGGGTATATACAGCACTGCGTATTGAGAGCAACGCGTAGTGAGAGCACCGGGTACTGAGAGCACTGGTACTGAGAGCACCCTGTTCTGAGAGCACCGGGCACTGAGAGCACCGGGTACTGAGAGCACTGGGTACTGAGATCACTGGGTACTGAGAGCACTGGGTACTGAGAGCACCGGGTACATAGAGCACTGTGTATTGAGAGCACCGCGTAGTGAGAGCACCGGGTACTGAGAGCACTGGGTTACTGAGAGCACCGGGTAATGAGAGCACCGGGTACTGACAGCAATGGCTACTAAGAGCTCCGGGTACTGAGAGCACCGCGCACTGAGAGCACCGGGTACTGAGAGCACTGGGTACTGAGAGTACCGCGTACTAAGAGCATCGGGTACTGAGAGCACTGGGTACTGAGAAAACCTCGTACTGAGAGCACCGCGTACTTAGTGCACTGGGTAATGAGAGCACCGGGTACTGGGAGCCCTGGGTACAGAGAGCACCGGGTACAGAGAGCACCGGGTACTGGCAGCAATGGCTACTAAGAGCTCCGGGTACTGATAGCAATGGGTACTGACAGCACCGGGTACTGAGAGCACTGGGTTACTGAGAGCACTGGGTACTGAGAGTACCACGTACTGAGAGCACCGCGTACGGAGAGCACCGTGTACTGAGAGCACTGTGTATTGAGAGCACTGGGTACTGAGAGCAATGGGTACTAAGAGCACGGGGTACTGAGAGCACCGCGTACTGAGAGCACCGGGTACTGAGAGCAGCGGGTACTGAGAGCACCGGGTACTGAGAGCAGCGGGTACTGAGAGCACCGGGTACTGAGAGCAATGGGTGCTGAGAGCACCAGGTACTGAGAGCACCGGGTACTGAGAGCACCGGGTACTGAGAGCACTGGGTACTGAGAGTACCGCGTACGGAGAGCACCGGGTACTGAGAGCACCGGGTACTGAGAGCACCGGGTACTGAGAGCACTGCGTACTGAGAGCACCGTGTACTGAGAGCACCGGGTACTGAAAGCACTGGGTACTGAGAGCACCGGGTACTGAGAGCACTGTGTATTGAGAGCACCGCTACTGAGAGCACCGGGTACTGAGAGCACCGGGTACATAGAGCACTGCGTACTGAGAGCACCGGATACTGAGAGCACCGGGTACTGAGAGCACTGCGTTCTGAGAGCACCGGGTACTGAGAGCACTGGGTACTGAGAGCACTGGGTACTGAGAGTACCACGTACTAAGAGCACCGGGTACTGAGAGCACTGGTTACTGAGAGTACCGCTTACTGAGAGCACCGCGTACTGAGAGCACCGGGTACTGAGAGCACTGGGTACTGAGAGTACCGCGCACGGGGAGCACCGGGTACTGAGAGCACCAGGTACTGAGAGAACCGACTACTGAGAGCACCCGGTACTGAGATAACCGGGTACTGAGAGCACTGGGTACTAAGAGCACTGGATACTGAGAGCACCGCGTACTGAGAGCACTGGGTACTAAATGTACCGCGTACTGAGAGCACCGCGTACGGAGAGCACCGGGTACTGAGAGCACTGGGTACTGACAGTACCGCGTACTGAGAGCACCGCGTACGGAGAGCACTGGGTACTGAGAGCACGGGGTACTAAGAGCACCGGGAACTGAGAGCACCGCGTACTGAGAGCACCGGGTACTGAGAGCACTGGTACTGAGAGCACCCTGTTCTGAGAGCACCGGGCACTGAGAGCACCGGGTACTGAGAGCACTGGGTACTGAGAGCACTGGGTACTGAGAGCACTGGGTACTGAGAGCACCGGGTACATAGAGCACTGTGTATTGAGAGCACCGCGTACTGAGTGCACCGGGTACTGAGAGCACTGGGTTACTGAGAGCACCGGGTAATGAGAGCACCCGGTACTGACAGCAATGGCTACTAGGAGGTCTGGGTACTGAGAGCACCGCGTACTGAGAGCACTGGGTACTGAGAGCACGGGGTACAAAGAGCACCGGGAACTGAGAGCACCACGTACTGAGAGCACCGGGTACTGAGAGCACTGTTACTGAGAGCACCGTGTTCTGAGAGCACCGGGTACTGAGAGCACCGGGTACTGAGAGCACGGGGTACTGAGATCACTGGGTACTGAGAGCACTGGGTACTGAGAGCACCGGGTACATAGAGCACTGTGTATTGAGAACACCGCGTAGTGAGAGCACCGGGTACTGAGAGCTCTGGGTTACTGAGAGCACCGGGTAATGAGAACACCGGGTACTGACAGCAATGGCTACTAAGAGCTCCGGCTACTGAGAGCACCACGTACTGAGAGCACCGGGTACTGAGAGCACTGGGTACTGAGAGTACCGCGAACTAAGAGCATCGGGTATTGAGAGCACTGGGTACTGAGAAAACCTCGTACTGAGAGCACCGCGTACTGAGTGCACTGGGTAATGAGAGCACCGGGTACTGACAGCAATGGCTACTAAGAGCTCCGGGTACTGAGAGCACCGCGTACTGAGAGCACCGGGTACTGAGAGCACTGGGTACTGAGAGTACCCAGTGCTAAGAGCATCGGGTACTGAGAGCACTGGGTACTGAGAAAACCTCTTACTGAAAGCACCGCATACTTAGTGCACTGGGTAATGAGAGCACCGGGTACTGGGAGCACTGGGTACAGAGAGCACTGGGTACAGAGAGCACCGGGTACTGACAGCAATGGCTACTAAGAGCTCCGGGTACTGAGAGCAATGGGTACTGACAGCACCGGGTACTGAGAGCACTGGGTTACTGAGAGCACCGGGTAATGAGAGCACTGGGTACTGAGAACGGTGAGGTAGGGGCCGGAGGAGGAAAAAAAGACAAAAAGAAACCCAAACGGAAAAAAAGAAATAAAAAAGACACCACCCCCCACCCCCATCCCAGCAAACCTCAACTCAGTTGCTACAGTCCCCAACTCACCTGCTCCACCTCCCCCCTCTTCCCCCCCCAGGCGAGGCGAGGCAGGCCAGGTCTGCCACCGTAAGATTTGCCCAGCCCCAAAATCTGGCAGGGTCCCACCGTATTTTCAGCATTCCCCCCTCCCCAGTGATCTGTGTGGTGGTTTCTGGTGGCTGTAGCCCCTTTTTGAGGGATCCATTGGTCCCTGAAATTACTCTGCGCCCT
Organism: Neopsephotus bourkii; assembly: GCF_033783945.1. Taxonomy (NCBI): domain Eukaryota; kingdom Metazoa; phylum Chordata; class Aves; order Psittaciformes; family Psittacidae; genus Neopsephotus; species Neopsephotus bourkii. The sequence continues at coordinate 14,900 of NW_026901497.1, forward strand.
GCAGAGCTTGGGCACATTCCCATTGATTCGGAGAAAACTCTAGGAACTCGGCAACAAAGTTTAAGTTGACAAGCAGGTATTCTTTATTGCGGCGGCGGGAGGCACGGGGGACAGCTCCTCCAAGCGTGTCTCTCCCAGGCATCAACCAGGCTGTGATTATGTTGTCCTTAAACATACATATTCATTTGATTGCATACATTACATCATACTTCTTAGACAATGCCTCCTGTATGCGCACAGAAATGTGGCTTTTGGACCCCGGGTAGTTATTTCATCACTTTATTTTAGGATGATTGTCATATCAGTAACCACCAGGTGGTTCTGGCAAAGCTTATCACAGTAATTTTGTTTTCTCTATAGTTGCTAACAAAGCCTAACATTCTTGAGGTTACTTATTTACAACCCTATTCTTCAATCAACCCCATTCTTCAATCAACCCCACTCTTCAATCCCCCCTTTTTCTTGTCTTATTGCAAATTCTTTTGCAACTGAGTTATTTCATTTTTATTTTAAATTTTCTGAAGTATTTCCCTGTTTCTATTTGATGCTTAATTTTGTTTCTTTTCCATTCACCATAGTTCATCATGGTTAGTTTGCAACGCCAAAAGGAGCGTTGGACCGTTACGTATGTAATTACAGCCATTCCTATTACTACAAATACAGTAAGAAACAACTGTCTCAACCAGGAGAGATTGGGTATCCATGATGTTAATTTTTCCCAAATTTCCTCAGATCCCCATGTGGAGTTGTCCTGAGCCACCTCATGAAATGTCTTGTTTCCACATTTCCTTTAGATCAGTAGTAGCTGTTCCACTTTGATCTATATAGGAACAATCTATTCCAATCTGTCGTAAAGGGGATAGGGAGGCCAATTAAAGGAATACCCAGTCTCTCTCCTGATTTAGGTAGCTGAGTACAGATCCAACAATCACTCTTGTTTATGACATTAGTAACATTTTGTGGCAATCTCAGGTATAGATTTTGATTCCATGTTTCTACATTTCTTATTATACAATTCCAAATTATGATCGATGTAGTCTCATATGTGTGGGTCCTGAAGACTCAGCATGCCATACTTTTTCTCTGTTCTCATGTGTTTTTTGGTTCTTGAATAATGTTTCAAAGCAGGTTGTTCCGTTATCTTCACTGCTGTAAAGATGGTCAATATTATCTGGTATGGTCCGCTCCATTTCTCCTGTAGAGAATCTCCTGAAAAGATCTTAGCATAAGCCCAGTCTCTGGATCTAAAATGGTGAGTTGGATAATTTGCGCCTCTCACTCTTGTCCCCGGTGTTGCCTTATTTCTTCTAATTGTTTTCCCAGATTGACCAGAAACTCTCAGAGGTAGCCTTCTCCCACTTCCAGAAGGCTTTCTCCTTTAAACTGGGACTGATATGGTCTTCCATATAAAATTTTACATGGCCTGGCCTCTTCTTTCGATCGAGGTTTAGTTTGAATTCTTAATATAGCCAGTGGTAGACCTTGGTACCCATACTAATTCATTTCCTGACATATTTTACCAGGCTGTTGTTTGATCAGATGAACCATCTTTTCTACTTGCCCACTGGCCTGAGGCCTGTATGGAACATGTAGTTGCCAATCAGTTTCTAATTTTTTGCTAATTTCTTGTAACTATTTCGCGCTAAAGTGTGAGCCTCGGTCGGAAGAAATTGCCTCTGGTACTCCGAAACAAGGTATTATATTGTTTAATAATGTTTTAATTACTTGTCTTGCATTATTTATTCCCCAAGGGAATGCTTCTGGCCACCCTGAAAAAGTGTCTGTTAATACCAACAAATATCAGTAACCTCCTTTTCTAGGTAATTCAAAAAAATCTATTTGCCACTGTTGTCCCAGATAATTCACTTTTCCAGTTGTCCCTACCTGATTCCTGTTTTCAGTCTTAGGGTTATTTTTCAGACACAGTTGACATTGTTTTGTCACTAATTGCACTATGGCATAGAAATTTCTTCCTATGATCTGTTTGTTTAAATGTTTATACAAGGCATTACTTCCCCAGTGTATTTTGTTACCTTCTTGTGTCAACTTCCATAATCGATTATAGGGGATCAGTGCTTGGCCATCAGGTATTTTTATCCAACCCTTTTCATTTTCCTGTCCTTCCAAGTCTTCAGTTAGTTTCATATCTTCTTTAGAGTACTAGATTTATTTTGCTCAGTTACCAGTTTACCGTCAGGAATTAAGGACATCGCCTCAACTCTTTCTGCTGCCCGTTTAGCCTCATGATCAGCCAAATTATTTCCAATGTCTTGATCAGAGTTACCTCTTTGATGCCCTTCACAATGTACGATAGCTCCTTCATTGGGTAATTGTACAGTTTCTGACAATCGTAGAATTTCTGCTGCATGTTTGTCTTCCATGGGTATTTAAAAAGTCCTCATTCTTTCCAAATTACTCCATGTGCATGAGCTACACCAAAGGCATATTTGGAATCAGTCCATATGTTTTATCTGCTTGTCCTTTGCCAACTCCAAGGCTCTAGTTAAGGCTATTACTTCTGCCTTTTGTGCTGAGGTGTTAGAGGGTAAAGGTTTAGCTTCTGTTACCTTTGAAATTGTAGTTATGGCATCATTTACCATCTTTAACAAAGCTGCTGCCACTGGTGAACCAGGAATCTGCACCCTCCAGAAGCTCCTCCTTCAGATCTGGTCAGCTCAAATACACTGTCTCTATAGTGGCCAAGCAATTGTGAGTCAACGGTTCAGTAGGGGTTTCCTGAAGGCAAGATGCTGGATTCACAGCGTTAGTGATCACACTTCAAGAAACGTGATGGCAATAGCCAATGTACATTTTTGTGCTGCGTGCGATACTAACACAGTGATCTTTTGTCCCAGTGTAAATTTTCAGGCCTCTTGGATGTTTAAGATAACTACTGCCACTGCTCTCAGGCATCCAGGGCAGTCTTTACTTGGTTCATCCAGTTGTTTTGAAAAATAGGCCACTGCTCTTCTATAAGATCCCAATTTTTGAGCCAAACTCCTCAAGGCTATTTGCTGTTTCTCATGAGAACATAAGCCAAAAGTGTTTAGTTATTTCCAGGAGTCCCAGAGCTGGAGCTCTCATGAGTTCTGTCTTTAAACTTTGAAACACTTCTTCAGCTTGATCTGTCCATTGTAGAAAGGTTGGATTTCCTTTTAGCAGCTCATACCGGGGTCTTACCAGAACACCATAATCATGGATCCAGAGCTGACACCATCCAGTCATTCCCAGAAATGTCCAGATATCTTTATCTGCGGATGGTCACAGTGTTTGGCAGATTGCTTCCTTCTTAGCTGCTCCAGGTTCTGGTTGTCCTTCTGTTATTTTGCATCCTAAATAAGTTACTTGAGTTCACATTAGTTGAGCCTTCAGTTTAGATACCCGGTGTCCATTTAGCCCCAGAAAGTTTAACAATTCTACAGTCCGTTGAACACATTCTTTCTCAGTTTTGGTAGCAATTAACAGGTTGTCCACATACTGTAGTAAAGTTCCTGTCTGGGTGGGTGCTTCCCAGAATTCTAATTCTAGTGCCAGTTGATTTCCAGAAATGGTTGGACTGTTTTTAAATCCCTGAGGTAACACCCCCCGAGTGAGTTGTGTCCTTCTTCCTGTTTCAGGGTTTTCCTATTCAAAAGCAAATACATTTTTACTTTCTTTGGCCAGGGGCAGACAGAAAAATGAATCCTTTAAGTCCAGAACGGTAAACCACTCCTGATCAGTATTCAGTTTACTCAATAAGGTATACAGATTAGCTACTACTGGATGAATATCCTCCACAATTTTGTTGATTGCGCTTAGATCTTGAACTAGTCTGTAACTTTTTCCATCAGATTTCTTTAATGGCAAGATAGGAGTATTATATTCTAATTCACATTCAATTAATAATCCATTTTTTTTCTTAATTATGTGTTTCCCTTTTGATCCTGCAATTTTAAGGGATATTGTTTAATTCTAATTGGGCAGGCCCCCCCTTTTATTTCTACTTTAACAGGCAAAGCATTTTTTCGCCTTACCTGGAACTTCAGATGCCCATACTCCCAGATATACCTGATTAAGGATTTCTTCTGTTTCAGGGAGGTCGTCCTGTTTGCTTTTCTGTTGAATTAAAGATAAACTCAAAACTTCAATGAATTCATGCTTTTTGACTCTTAATTCCATTTTGCCTTCTTTAAATGTTGCTTCTCACCCTAGTAAAGATTTTTGGATGATTTGGCATGTATAGAAATGTATGCATTCCTATTTGTTTTCCCAATTTATACTCTAAAGGTTTTAGAAAGAATGCTTTTCTTTGTTTTTTTGTTTCCTTTTTATTTTCCTTGGTGGCCAGTAGCTCCCACATCTGTAACAAATTCTTTTCCTCTGATTTAACATTGAATAAGTTGCTCCTGTATCCACTTAAAAATTCCACTTTATTTCCTCTAGTTCCTCATTTTAATTTAATCAGTGGATCTGCTAGGGTAGATTCCCCAGATCCCTGTCAGTCTAGTTCCAGTTCAGTCCCCGGAGCCACCCCATGGCACTCCCCGCATCCAAACTCCTTACAGTATGCACACTGATCCCATCCCACAGGAGAATTCAGTTTCTCTCCTCTGCCTGTCATTCCTCCTCTACCTGTGCCTTGTTCTCTCACATTACTCCCTCCACCAGTTTCTACTTGTCCCAAAGCAGCCACTGTAGCCGTGCCTATAGCGTGACTCAGCTCTTTCTTCTCTACATGTTTCCGATTCCGATACACTCTCCACACTTCAACATTCTCAAGTCCTTCTGCTCTGTTGCCAGTGACAGCAACCTCTTCCTCCTTATCAGTAACAGATAGGGCAGCTGCCGAGAGTGCTCCTCTCAGAGGAACCTGTGATACACAATCGCCCAACATATCTTCCTGATTACTCTGGTTGGGTTTTTACATCACCCCCCCCCCAGTATCACAGGCTGAACAACGTCTCTCCAGTTTAGCTTTCTGTTTTTCCCATTTTTCAAAGCCAAGATTAGGGATCTGGAAGAGCTATATTAATTTCACATTCTGTCTGCCACTCCGGGTGGTTTCTTAAAGTGAAAAATGTATCTGCATACATCACTTCATCCCATTTTCCCTGCCCCCCTCAAAACCAACATTAATTGTACCAATGTATTACAGTTCAGAGTTCCATTTTTAGGCCATTTCTCCTGATCCCCCAGAGTATACAATGGCCAGCATTGGTTACAATATTTCACCAACATCTTCATATTCACTGAGCCCCCAGGAAACCCTCCCAAGTTCTTTCCAGTGTGCCAAAATGCACCCTAAAGGACTCCTTTTCAAGATCTCTCCACTCTGCCGATTTCCCATTATTAATTTCGCATTCACACACACACACACACACGCACACACGATCCCACAGACACACTCCACACAGTTACAACACTTGAGATGGAGACAGAAATTGTATCAAACGAACAACAATAACACAGTTATAACAGTCTCACCAATACCAAAATCACAAGAGCAAATTCATCACTGTAACAAACCACAAAACAGACACTCCACAGTTACAACACTTGAAACAGAGACAATAACGCAGTTGTAACAGTCTGGCAGCAATACCAAAATCACAAGACCATAATCATAACTATAACAAGCCACAAAATAGATACTCCACAGTTACAACACTTGAAACAGAGACAACAATTAATAATGCAGTTATAACAGTCTGTCACCAATACCAAAATCACAAGACCAAAATCATAACAAGCCACAACATAAGTCAAATACCAGTAAAAATCCAAAACATTTTCTGCAAGGTGCCCCCTGTGTCTTGCAGGACCCAAACCACAAAATGCCCTCTGCTTCTTGGGCATATATAGCAATAAAACGCAAAACCTTTTCTACAAGACACCAACTGTGTCTTGCAGGACCCAAGCCACAAGCTGCCGCCTGCTTCCTGCTCCTTGTGGGTGTATACCAAACGGACGCTAGCAGCCGAGTATACGCCTTTACCCATGAGATTTCAGATCTCGATTTACGGAAGGCTTACAAACCTTGCGTACGCTTACCAAACCTGTTTACAAACCGAGATGCCCCCTGCATCTTACAGACTATATAAAGGAATACCTTTTATGAGATGGTCCTTGTCTGCTCCCGCAGTGACCCAAATGAGTCAAGGGGAGCCTCCGGGAAAAACTCCCAAGGGCCCTGGGGAGCCCTGTCCTCAGCGGGTCCTGCAGCCGAGCAGAGAGGGTCCCATCTGGGGTGCCAAATTGATTTGGAGAAAACTCTAGGAACTCACCAACAAAGTTGACAAGCAGGTATTCTTCACTGCGGCGCTGGGCGGGGGACAGCTCCTCCAAGCGTGTCTCTCCCAGGCATCAACCAGGCTGTGATTATGTTGTCCTTAAACATACATATTCATTAGATTGCATACATTACATCATACTTCTTAGACAATGCCTCCTGTATGCGCACAGAAATGTGGCTTTTGGACCCCGGGTAGTTATTTCATCACTTTATTTTAGGATGATTGTCATATCAGTAACCACCAGGTGGTTCTGGCAAAGCTTATCACAGTAATTTTGTTTTCTCTATAGTTGCTAACAAAGCCTAACGTTCTTGAGGTTACTTATTTACAACCCTATTCTTCAGTCAATCCCATTCTTCAATCCACCCTATTCTTCAATCAACCCCACTCTTCACGATGAACCCCCAAATCTCCCCAAACCTCCAGTTCCCTTCTGAATTCCAAATCCCCCCCATTTATTGGCATGGGCCAACAGGGGCACTGAAGAGTCAGGGTAACCTGGGATTATTGTAACCCCTAGTTTTGGGGCATTGTTGGTTCCCCAAATCCCTGCACCACCCTGGGGAGCTTTGGGTATCTCCCCAGAATACACAGATTCTGGTACCTCCCAAAATCCTGGGGTAGCCCAGATCTCACTGAAGCAGCACAAGAGCAGGCAGGACGCCCAAGTGGGGAGCCTGGGGCACCCCAAGAGTCACCCGCATGCTTCCATCACCCCAGGCCCCCCCAGATGAACCCGGGGACCCAAAATCCTGGAGGGGCACCACCAAACACCCCACCCCCAACTGGGGGTACCCCCAAAAGAGCTGCTCCCCCACTCTAATGCCACCCAGCCCCAAACTGCTCCTTGTTGCCTCCAAGTCGCACCCCATGGGGCACCCCAACTTCCCACCTCTCTGGTATCGGAGAGCTGGGGGGGGCCAGCCCCAGAGTGGGGGTTGCCTAATTTGGGGTGTCCCACCAAAAGACCAAGGAGGTCTGGTGGGGAATGAGCAGGAGCACCTGTGGCAGGGACTGGGAGCACTGGGAGGGACTGGGAAGGGCTGAGAGGGACTTGGAGCACTTGCAGCAGGCAACAGCGCTGATAACACTGGGAAGTCCCTCACGGCCTGCTCTTTCTCAGTGCCTTTGGTCCGGAGGTTCAGCATGTGAGGGGTCACAGCTCAACCTGGGCAATGGAACAGGGCATCATGGCCACCTACAACAAGTGGAGAGTGACCGACAGTCGCACAGCAGAGAATCATGGAATCCCAGACTGGGTTGGGGTGGAAGGGACCTTAAAGCTCATCCAGTTCCAGCCCCTGCCACAGGCAGGGACACCTTCCACTAGAGCAGCTCAGTCCAAGGCCCTGTGTCCAACCTGCCCTTGAACACTGCCGCAGATGGGGCAGCCACAGCTTCTCTGGGTAAGAGTCTGCCACTGTCTCACTACCCTCAACGTCAAGAATATTTCCCTAATATGAAATGAAATTAAACAAATGAAATTAAATTAAATCCTTTCTCCACTTGGAACCATTGTGTGTCCTTAGAAATGATTATGGAGCTGAAAAAAACATCTGATATTTCAGGCAAATAACAGGGTTATTATTTGACTAACGGTCAGTGCAGGGACTAAAATGGAAGAGCACAGCACCTCCTAGCACTGCCCAGCTTAGCATAGCACAGCATAGAACAGCACAGCACAGCACACCACCACATAGCACAGCACCACACAGGATAGCACAGCAGCACACAGCATAGCATAGCTATGGAGATCCTACTGTTCTGATAGCACAGTATCTGGAGGTGAACTCACTCCTCAGCCCGCAGTGTGTATCCCTGGGGCACAGGTTCTGGGCAGACGCTGGCTCAGGCACAAATGTTAAATAGATAGCTGCTTCACTGCTGTGTCTGACTGAGGCCTGCCTGAACCTAGAGACCGTTTCTCACAATTCCAGTTCTCAGATACCAAAATCCAAGACCCGTTCCCTCACTGGGATGCTCATCTGAGAATCCAGCTTCTCGCCTTCTTCCTTTTTCTGGGACTCTGCTCTGGGAGGGGCAGGTTTTCACCTGACCTAGAATCATAGAGTCATAGGATAGTTAGGGTTGGCAAGGACCTTAAGATCATTTAGTTCCAACCCCCCTGCCATGGGCAGGGACACTTCACACTAAACTGCATCACCCAAGGCTCTTTCCCACCTGGTCTTAAACACTGCCAGGGATGGAGCATTCACAACTTACCTGGGCAATCCATTCCAGTGCCTCACCACCCTTATAGTAAAGAATTTCTTCCTTATATCCAATATAAACTTCCCCTGTGTAAGTTTGAACCCATTACCCCTTGTATCACTGCAGTCCCTAATGAAGAGTCCATCCCCAGCATCTCTATAGCCCCCTTCAGATACTGGAAGGTTGCTATGAGGTCTCCACGCAGCCTTCTCCAGGCTGAACAGCCCCAACTTTCTCAGCCTATCTTCATACGGGAGGTCATCTGAGCACAGTGGCACAGACCAGCTAATAAAAGGGTGTCCCGGAAATTAGGGTGCCCCTAGCACCTGCCCTGAGGGTCCCCCAAGATGCTCTGGGACCCCAAATCATGTGGTGGGACCCAAACATTGCTTTGACTTATGTAGTGAATTCAGAGGGTCAGAGGGAGTGGACCCTCCAAAAGTGGCACCCCAAAACCACACTGCCCCCTCAAAGGGCCTTGGAGGCAGACAAATCAATCGTGGTGCCCCCCAAAATCCTGGGGTACCCCGAATCTCCCTGAAGCACTGCAAGAGCAGGCAGGACTCCCAAATAGGGGGCTTGGGGCACCCCGAAAGTGAACGGCACCCCACCATCAGCCCGCCCCCCCCAGATGAACCCAGGGACCCAAAATCCTGGGTGGGCCCCACCAGACACCCCCACTCCAAATGGGGATGCCCCAAAATAGCTGCTCCCCCCCAAAGCCACCAGCCCCAAATTAGTTCTTGTTGTCCCCAAACCACACCCCATGGGGCACCCCAACTACCCCCCCGGTATCAGAAGGGGGTGGGGGCAGACCCAGAGTGGGAGGTGCCTAATTTGGGGTGTCCCCCTAAGAGGCCATCAGCAAGGAGGCCCTTTGGGGGATGAGCAGGAGTGCCTGAGGCAGGGACTGGGAGCACTGGGATATTGAAACCCCAGCAGTATCTGGGGCCATAGTGGCCTATATTGGTCTGTACTGGTGCAAACTGGTCTGTACTGGTGCAAACTGGTCTGTACTGCTCCATACTGGGATGTGTAAATTTGCAAGATGACACCAGGTCAGGTGGGAGCATTGATCTGCTGGAGGGTAGGAGGCTTTGCAGAGCAGTCTGGACAGGCTGCATTCATGGGCTGTGGCTAGTGGGATGAGGTTCAAGAAGGCAAAGAGCCGGGTCCTTCACTTGGGCCAAAGCAACCCCCTGCAACGCTCCAGGCTTGGGGAAGAGTGATTGGAAACTTCTCATGAGAAAGGAGCTGGGGGTGCTGACTGATGGAGCAGGGACAGCAGAAAGAGCTTTGTCAAATACATGGCAGATAAAACTAACACCAGAGGCAATGTAGGCCCGCTGATGAACGGGACGGGTGCCCTGGTGACAGAAGATACAGAGATGGCAGAGTTACTGAATGCCTTCTTCGTCTCTGTCTACTCTGCCGGAGGCAGTCCTGAAGAGTCCTGTACCGCTGAGACCTCAGGTGAAGACAGGTCAACGGAGCGGTTTGCCTTAGTCCATGAGGAATGGGTTAGAGACCAGTTGAGCAATCTGGACATCCATAAATCCATGGGTCCAGATGGGATGCACCCGCGGGTGCTGAGGGAACTGGCGGAGGTCATTGCTAGACCGCTCTCCATCATCTTTACCAAGTCTTGGGAAACGGGAGAGGTACCTGAGGACTGGAGGAAAGCAAATGTCACTCCTGTCTTCAAAAAGGGCAAGAAGGAGGACCCGGGTAACTATAGACCGGTCAGCCTCACCTCCATTCCTGGGAAAGGGATGGAACACCTTATCCTTGGGGCCATCTTAAGGCATATCAAGGATAAGAGGGTTATGAGGGGCAGTCAACATGGTTTCACCAAGGGGAAGTCATGCGTGACCAATCTCATTGCCTTTTATGAGGAAATAACGGGGTGGATGGATGATGGTAGAGCGGTGGATGTGGTCTACCTCGACTTCAGCAAAGCGTTTGACACAGTCTCCCACAGCATCCTCGCGGCTAAGTTGAGGAAGTGTGGTCTGGATGATCGGGTAGTGAGGTGGACTGTGAACTGGCTGAAGGAGAGAAGCCAGAGAGTTGTAGTCTATGGGGCGGAGTCTAGTTGGAGGCCAGTGGAGTGCCTCAAGGGTCGGTACTGGGACCAGTATTATTTGATATATTCATCAATGATTTAGATGAGGGAATTGAGTGTACTATCAGCAAGTTTGCAGATGACACTAAGCTGGGAGGGGTGGCCGACACGCCAGAAGGCTGTGCTGCCATCCAGAGAGACCTGGACAGGCTGGAGAGTTGGGCAGGGAATAACTTGATGGAATATAACAAGGGAAAGTGTAGAGTCCTGCATCTGGGCAGGAACAACCCCAGGTTCCAGTATAGGTTGGGGAACGACCTCTTAGAGAGCAGTGTAGGGGAGAGGGACCTGGGGGTCCTGGTGGATGACAGGGTGACCATGAGCCGACACTGTGCCCTTGTGGCCAAGAAGGCCAATGGCATACTGGGGTGTATTAGAAGGAGGGTGGTTAGTAGGTCGAGAGAGGTCCTCCTTCCCCTCTACTGTGCCCTGGTGAGACCCCATCTGGAATATTGTGTCCAGTTCTGGGCCCCTCAGTTCAAGAAGGACAGGGACCTGCTGGAGAGAGTCCAGCGCAGGGCAACTAAGATGATGAAGGGAGTGGAGCATCTCCCTTATGAGGAAAGACTGAGGGAGCTGGGTCTCTATAGTTTGGAGGAGATTGAGGGGTGACCTTCTTAGTGTATATAAATACATAAAGGGGGAGTGTCAGGAGGATGGAGCCAGGCTCTTCTCAGTGGCAAACAATGATAGGACAAGGGGCAAGGGGTACAAACTGGAACACAAGAGGTTCCACTTCAACTTGAGAAGAAACTTCTTCTCAGTGAGGGTGACAGAACACTGGAACAGGCTGCCCAGGGAGGTTGTGGAGTCTCCTTCTCTGGAGACATTCAAAACCCGCCTGGACACGTTCCTGTGTAACCTTATCTAGGTGTTCCTGCTCCGGCAGGGGATTGGACTAGATGATCTTTTGAGGTCCCTTCCAATCTCTAACATACTGTGATACTGTGATACTGTGAACAAATTAAGAGGGTGAGAGAATTCCTCTGGTAAGAAATTTCCTTGGCTAGTCCCTTGCTGGCATCAGCACCTTCAACATGCTGCTGCACCCTGTAATAGTTACTCTGTAATGTAAATCTGTGTGTGCCTTGCCATAATAACAGCTTGTTATTGGATGAAGCAGGGAAAACTGCATTGACAACAAGGTGCAAGGACTGAGGCTGACCAAATGCCTGCTACCACAGTCAAGGGCAAGACTGGGTTGGCCTCTGTGTTTGCCAGCAAGAAGAACCTTTAGCTCCGCTGCTGGCTGCAACCCAGCAGGCGTGGAGCGGTGGGGACAAATCCCCTGCTCCAGTAGTGTCATCCAAAAGATACATAAAAATAAAAGGGGGAGATGTGGAGACGGTGTTCTCACGGGAGAACGCATAACTGGTGCAAAAGATGGGTAATCCTGAAAGATACAGCAAGGCCGTGAGAGGCCCGAGGAAGCTTAAGCAAGCAAGGTAAGAAGCAGCTGTAATTCACTGAGTTAATGAGAACTGTGGACTGTTGGCAAGCTTTCGAGGTCAAGTTCTCACACCTGCGCTTAACCAATTGTGTGTTAGTCGCTAAGGGTCTTCAAGACATGTATCCAACCATAATATGCCAAATCACTGTAAGTGCCTGTAAGAAATGGTATATAAGGAGTTAAGGCTTTGTAATAAATTGGCATTCGCTGATCACATTGATCGTTCCTGTGTTGTCCGTGACTCCTGCGTCGACACTGTACCATGTTGTACCATGTTATACCATCTGTACCATGCTGTACCATGCTGTACCATGTTGTACCATGTTGTACCATGCTGTACCATGCCAGGCTGTGCCGTAGCAGCCTGCACCGTGCATTGCCCCCCGCCTCACTCCGCTCTCTCCCGCAGGCAGCTGCGGCGATGCCCCGGCAGCCACTGCCTGACGCTGCCCAGCGTCCCCGTTGACCTGTTCATCGCGATGGGCGGCAGGGGGCGGCCCCGCACTTCCTGAGGGATGCCGAGGCCACGCACGGGGGACGGGCCACGGATTCCACGGCCGCCGCTAGGGGGCACTGGAACGCAGCGGGTGGTGCGGGAAGGAGCGGCCCCGCCCCCTCCGCGCGCTGAGGAGGTTTGCCCCGCCGCGGCCGCCGTCCGTGCCCGTCGCCCTCCCTCTGCCGGCGCCGCCATATTGTGGCCGCCGCCGCCCGGGAGCCGCCGGCGCAGGAGCCGCGATGGGTGAGCGCGGGCAGCGGCCGGGGCTTGGGGAGCGGGGCTGGGGGGCACCGGGAGGAGACGGCAGTGGCCGCGGAGCCGGCAGAGGGCGGGCGGGCAGCGCGTCCTGTGCCGGGCGGTTGGAACTGGATGAGCTTTTTCAACAAAGGGGCGGGGGTGAGTGCCTGAAAGCTGCTGCTGTTATCTGGAGCTGAGGACTTCATGCAGGGGAGCCTCCCGTCCTTCCCCACCGCTGCTTGGAGCTTGAAGCAGGGATTGAGAACTCCTCTCAGTGAAGGAGTTACACTGGAATAGTTGATCGTTTAAAGGGATCAAGGCATTGCTTTTGGCTAACAGGGCTAAATGGTGGCAGCTCAGGCCTGTTGCCCCTTGCGTGGTGCAGGCTGAGGGTGTGTGGTGGCTGTAAGCAGTCGTGGTGTTGGTCTTGTCTGCATTCTTAGCCATGCTCCTGGGTCTGTTCTTTGTTTGCTATGCAGATGGCACGTCTGGATGCCTTTGCAGTGCTCCTCAGCCTGTGGAGCAGTGTGCGATGCTCCGGGCTTCACAAAACCTTCGTGGCTGCTGAATTGAAGGAGTTATTTGGCTCTTTTGGCTCTGTTTGCTGCGTTCAGGAGGGCAAATACGAAGTTTGTAAAGGGGAGCCTTTCCCTTCCCCCTCCCCAGCCACATCCATGGCGCTGCTGCACGTTCCAGCAGTGATATCACATGAGTGGCTCTGGGGAGCTGAAGCAGGGGGGAGGGAGCCAGTGGTGGCTGCTGCCCCAGCATCCAAACGGGGCTTATCCCCTGGTACAGCAGGGCCCGCGGGGCTGGTGGCAGCCTGGGGTTAAGGCCACTCTGAAAGAGAACTGCCTCTGCCTGTGCTTCTGTGTAAGAAACACTCCAAGAGAAGAGCAGCAGAGCAAACATAGCAGCACGAGTGATGGGATGCCAGAACTTGGCCACTTTTCCAGCAGCTGGGGTAATTCCAGGGCTGTAAGGGAAAAGCCTTGAATTGCTGCTTGTTTGACGGGACTTGTTGTGTAGTTGTTCTGTCAGCACAAGCGTGTAGCTTCCTTTCCCCTCTGTGGCCTTCTGAGCAAGTGAAGGGCGTTTTAATTCACTCCACATTATCAGTGGTATGTTCAATAGGAGCATCTGTTCTTGGCTCATTTCTGGTAGCAGTTCAGAGCTGTCTTTCTATTCTGTACGTGTAATTCAGCTACTTTTAGGTATTTATTATACCCAGCTTCATTTAGTCTGTACTTCAGTAGCATGGATTACTTGGGCTTCTTTCTGTGCTTTCAGCTGGAATCACAAAGTTGTCCTGGACGTGCTGCTGCTTCTAGAAGAGAATTCTCCAGAGACATGAAGTCCGTATCCGTCAGGAGGAACCTTTCTGCTGTGTTGTAAGGCAAGTGCTCGAGCTCTTAAGAACTGAGTGATGACAAGTGCATGGAGTGCTGTAAAATGCATTGCACAGCTGAGTTTGGGAGGGGTCCTGTAGGAATATGTGTTTAGGTGTGAGCCTGGTCAAGCGGGGAGGCAGGAGATGGGAGGTTCCCCTGGGTTTGCAGGTGAGTGTATGGAAGGGTAGGAGAAACCCAAAGGACAGAGTCAGTGACGTTTGCCAAATGAAAGTAGTTTGCTGGAGGTGTTTTGCTACTGCTTGTCCCATTTAGATGGGGTTTAATGGTGAGTGTCCCAGTTTATACCATCAGAGGGAAACTTGGCTTGGAAGGAGCCTTTGGAGGATGTGCCCCAGCTGGGAAGCTTTGAAATGTAGCCAGTGGAAATGTGGGTGCCGATGGGGTTCATTCCTTCTCCCCTCCAAATGCAGAGCTGCTGCCTTCCTGGCTGGTGAGGCTGTGCTGTGGGTATGTGTCTCATGACCAGCACCAGAACTGTACCAGATACAAAGATTCCCTCTGGGAAAAGGGGGGTTTCCCTTAAAAAAGGCCTTGTCAGATGTGTCAGTGTGAATGTTTCTCTGCCTTGTCACTTCAGTCTGACTCAGCAGCTCGAGTCCTGACTTAGACCTGCAGTGACTCAGCTCAAAGCCTTTTAGCAGCAGCTGAGGAAGTGTTTGGAGCAAATGCTCTCTGTAATGCAGAGAGCTGGGAAGAGCATCCTCTGGGAAGGAGAAGGGGTAGGTTTCTGAGCCACTAACATCAAGAAGCTGTTACAGTCTTGGTGTGGCAGCGATGACCCTGGAATTCCAGTTTGTGGCTGAGCTGTTGTAGCTCATACTGGATTTGGCACAGGCTTTGAGGGCTCTGCTGAGCCTCCAAAGCCAAACTTTCACCCTGGTTTGCCTTCCTTTATGGTTGTAAATACCTTCTCATCATTCAGTACATAAGGATGAGCCTGTGTCCTGCGTTCAGCTGTAGCAGTCATTTTTCTCCTCCTTAGTAGCTGGGGCAGCGCTGTGG
Source organism: Neopsephotus bourkii (assembly GCF_033783945.1). Classification (NCBI taxonomy): domain Eukaryota; kingdom Metazoa; phylum Chordata; class Aves; order Psittaciformes; family Psittacidae; genus Neopsephotus; species Neopsephotus bourkii. The sequence goes on from NW_026901497.1 coordinate 30,105, forward strand.
TTTCGACTTTAGCCTGAGAACAAGGCTGATAACACAGCAGTGGTTTTAGTTGTTTACCCCAGTCAGGAACTTCTCAGCCTCATGCTCTGCCAGTGAGCAGGAGTGATTCCAGAGGTGGTTAGCATTCAGCAGTTGGTGGTGTGGGGACTCTGGACTAACCATGGGCTGTGTGCTGGGAGGCATTGCACTGATTGTGGCTTTACCCCCCCCCCCCGGCAACCATTCCCTCTAGGGACACTAAGACTAAGGAAGTAGAGTGGTTTCAGGTGGACTTTTAGTAGTGCAGGTTTTGAGGATGGAGGAAACAGGCTTCTTTTGGAAGTTACAAAGCTGTGTTTTAGCTCCTTGATGCTGAGCAGCCCTGGAAGGTGTGTCGGTGTTTGGTTTACGTCTATGTTTAGCACAGACCTGGAAGGCAAATTGCTTTGTGCTCTGAAGTGGCCTTAGCAGATCATTGCAGGCAGTGGTTAAGAGTGAGCAGAGCTCCTTGGCTGTCAGCGGCCTTGTCTCTCTGACTGGGGATGATGGAGCTGCAGCTGCACTCGTGGTGCTGCTTTAGTCTTAGCCCTCGTTCGTGGCAGCAGGGGCTTCCTCGGCTGTCAGTGAACTGAATAACACACTCCCCTTGTGCTTGTCACCCTGCAGAGCCACTGACAGAGCTGAGAACTAGAAGGTAATGCCTCTGACACTCAGAGGGTGGGTCCACGGGCCCCAAGTTTCCCAACTGCTGCTGTTTTCCCTAGGGCAGGGGAGTCCCTCTGAGCCAGGAGCAGTGGGTGTTTATGGAGCCTTCCACCTGCCTGGTGCCTGAGCAAAGCTTCACCCGGCTGTGCTTTGTTAAAGCAAGTCATCAGATGCACAACTGGGGCTCAGAACCTGCAGAGCCAGGGTTACCTCGTGTTCCGTGTTCAGGAGATGGAAATCACTCCTTCTATGTGCAGGCTCCTAACCCTTAGGCCTGTTCAAGTGCCTGGGGCCAGGGGATTCCTGGAGAAGTAATGTTTTGTCCAGGCTCTAAGAACACCTTTTTAAATGGGGTCAGTCTTGCAAGTCCAAAGTTGACTGTTTTCTGGTGTGATCTCTGGGAGGTTTTGGTGCAGACAGCAGGTTCCTCAAGCGTTCTTGGGATTTGGAAACAGTGTGAAAACTCTTGTGTGGAGCTCTTTGATTTGCAGAAGGAGCTGGGGGAAAGCTCTGCAGGCTCAGGTTTTTAAACACCTTTTCCTCTGCAGGTTTTTGTTCTGCCCAAGAAAGGTGAATTGGATGGAAGAGGCTGGGGTGAGGCTGGTGGTGTACACTGGGCCACTCTGTAGCCGGTGCTCAGGAGTGGCAGTAACCTGCTGGGGAAGCATGGGTGCTTCAGAGGGATTTGCAGTAGTCACTTCTAACTGACCAGTGAAAAGGGACCAGGTAGAGGTTGGGTCCAGGGTAATCCGAGGGATGCAGAATGTGGGGGAAACCGGGTTCCTAGGAAACAAGGCTGCCTTTTGCAGCGGGAAGGAGTGAAGCATAAACAAGGGCCTGGAACTGGAGGGCCTGAACTGACTGTTAACCCTGGTGGTGAAAGTGCCTCATTCTAATCCTGTCCTAATTCCTGATGGGTTTCCTTTTCTAATACCATATTCATGATATTCCAGTAGGGGTTTCCCTTTAGTATAACAGGGAAATCCAGAGCCTGCAGTGTGAGGAGAGTGCTCTGAGAGCTCCCAGCGTGTTGGGGTGTGCTCAGCCCAGTGGGGTTGCGCAAGTTGGGAGGCAGCTGAGCTGTCATGTGTTGCTTTGCTATTTATATGACTAACTGCTTGGTAATCCAGCATATGGCATTAACTCCTTTAAGCACTTTTCCTTCCTCCTTGTCTTCAAAACTCCCTTTCAATTGGAGCCTTCAGCTTTCCAAAGGGAGGGAACAAATCTGACTTTGTTTGGGATTCTGCTGTAATCCTCAGAAGGAAGCCAGGAACTCTCACTCTTTTGTGTGGCTGATGAGCCATTAGCGTTGGGGCAGCACTGGGGTACACTGAGGTAACACTGGTACTTAAATAGATCTTCTGAATGCACATCTCTATGCAGATGCCACACCTTGCTACTGTCAGATCAGACAGAACCCCCCTAAAGGTTGTAGGGGTTTTAAAAACCTTTCCTGTGTTCTGAATTAGCTGATTTTCAGTTAATAACAAGTTCTTCAATCTTAGAATCATGGAATGGTTTGGGTTGGAAAGGACCTTAAGCTCATCCAGTTCCAACCCCCCTGCCATGGGCAGGGACACCGCACACTAAACCATGGCACCCCAAGGCTCTGTCCAACCTGGACCGATCTTGCCGTCCAATGCTGCTGAGAAGAGGGATAAACAAGTAAGAGTGGTTGCATAGTTCCTATGATCTTCAGTGTCTGCTCTTTGCCATGTAAAGGAAGTACTGCCAAATACCTTTAGGAACAGGCCTTTGAAATCCTGACTGGTAAACTCTGGGGGGGGACAATGAATGGTTTCATGCAGGCTTCACGGTGAGGCTGCTGTGAGGTAGAGTGCAGTGTTGAGTGTGGCGTCAGCAGGTTTCTTGCCTTGGATTTTTGGAGGACAAGCCTTATCAATTGGGGTATTTAGGGAAGGGACAAAAGGTAGATTTCTGTAAGGCTCCAGATCTTGCAGGTCCTCCTGTAACTTGGTTACTTCACCCCTATGGTCAGTTTTGAGGCTCTGTGCTTCCTCCTTAGTGGTGCTCAGCCTGATGGAGTCCCTCTTTCTTACAGCCTCTGGCCACTCACTGTCCCCTAAGCAAGTTACTGACGAAGGCTCTAACTGTGGACAGGGTCAGTGCTGTGTGCCAGGGACCTGCATCTCTTACAGTGGAAGTGACCAGAGGAACTTGGCGTTTGGGGGTTTTGTCTCTTGCTTCTCAGAGGACTTTCCTCTTGCTGTTTTGGGAAGAGAATCCCCTCCTAGCAAGATGCTGTGAAGTCGCCTACCTTTTCCCCACAGTGCTTGCTGCCTTTTTAGCTGGTTTGGGGAAATCCTCGAGCTGAAATGACTTTGTATCCTCTCCTGTCAGAACATGAATGTTCCCAGTTTCCTCTTCCCCTGGCACTGAACCCTTGGCTGTTTGTGTGTTGTATATATGTGTGTGTGTGCGTCTTCTGGCAGCGGTCCTAGCAGGAGGGCAGTAAGGTCTGAAGCATTTCCAGCTGACCTTGCAGCAGGTCCAGAAGGGCTGGAGGCAGTTGATAAGTCAGACTGAAGCTTTCTGTAAGCAACGTGGCTGAGGAGTGCCTGAAGCTGGAAAGAGGAGGGGAAGGAGACAGCAGTGCAAACCTTCACAGGGCACTTCTTCCACCTGCCCTCAGCAGTTGGGTGGAAGCAGATATTGGTGGCCAGCAGAGTTCTGGAGGAGAGGAAGTTGGTCTTGGGGTTGATTTGCGCTCTGATGTTGTGTATCGTGATTGCTCCTGTCCTGAGAAAGGCATGGATGTTAAGCAAGTGACTGTAAATGGGAGAAAGGAGGAGTCTGGAGAGAGGCAAGAAGGAGTTGACATGGGCAGAGCAGTGGATAGAGCTGGATGCAGCTGGGGAGTTGATATCCCTCTGTCCTCTGGTTTCTGCTTGGCCCTGCTTGCCTTTTCCCTGTGCCAAATAGTAGAGTGTCACTTCCCTGACTGGGAGGCACCTTTACAGTCACCAAGAAGGGCTGCGTGAGACAGGGAGGAACCAGCAAAATAAGTAGGTCAGGTACTGAGCCCTGGCAGTACCTGGTGGGACAACCTGGCCTGTACATGATGTGCAGCCCTGCTCTCTGCAAGGTCTGGTACCATTGTTATAGCATCAAGGCCACGGTTTGCTTGGGAGTCCTCTTGGCTTTTTGCTGTGTGTACGTGGTGAGCTCAGTGAGGAGAAGAAAGTCGAGGTGTGGTTTATGCCCTGATGACACAAGGGAAGGCATTTCTGCTTAAAACCCAAGTGGAATTTAGTTGTGCACCCCGTGAGGACAGTGAAGCTGTTTGCGTAGGAGCCTTTCCCGTGGGTATGTGCCTGATACTATCCCATTGGGTCTGGGCTCCTTCTGGAGTTACGCTTCCTACAAACTTCCTAACCCCCTTGCCATAGCAGCCTCTGACATGAGCTAAGGTTGGGATCATTTCTAAGTCTGATCTGCTATTTCGTGCTGCTTCACGTGCCCGGGCTACCTTGTCAGCAAGGCTGTGTGGGTTAACGGAGCAGAGAGCTGAGGCAGGCGGTGTCTTCTCCTCCCAGAGACCATGGCGAGCCCTGCCAAGGACAACTATGGAATGAAGAGTTACAAGAACAAAGCCCTAAAGCCCGAGGAAATGCGCCGCAGAAGAGAAGAGGAAGGAATTCAACTGCGCAAACAGAGACGAGAGCAACAGGTAACTGTCACCTTGAGTAGCTTGTGTACAGCCTTAACACACCCAGGATTGTGCTGCTGCCGAAGGGAATCTTCAGGGATCTGTGCATTAAGGTTCGTTGGCAGTCCTCTTATTTTTCCTGTTCTAACCGAGATCTTGCTTTTCTCTTTCTCTTCGTAGCCGGTGCAGAGCACACAGCTCGTATCCAGAGCTTTCCGAGCACTTTTTCCTTGGGGTATTGGAGGTTTTTGCTCACAGATCCTTGTTGGTAAAGGGGTGTTTGGGTTAGTTGGTGAATGGGACTGTTTCCCTGAAGCAGGAAGCACAAGCGGGAGTATGGGGTGCACATAGTAATTTGGAGCTGTGGTTTTCTTTTTGCCTTGGAGGTCTGTGAACCTAGGAGGTGCTGTGTGGCTCAGAGTGTTTGCTCTCTCAGTGCATCACCTACCAGCTGCCTTCTGCCTGGTTTCTCTCACTTGTGAAGGCCAATTCTGCACTTGCAGACCAGTGTCTGAGGGCAAGACCTGGCATGTTTTATTACCGGGGTTTGGTGCCAAACTAGGCTTCAGAGGGCAGAGCTGTTATTAATGACTGCTTCTCTATTCAGGTTGGGCTCAGCCTAGCTGACAGTGTCTTGTTTGAGGAACAAGAATGTCTAGTTCTGAAGACTGTACATCATTGCTTTCTAATAATGCCTCCTGTGTTTTGGTCCTCCCCAGCTCTTTAAAAGAAGAAATGTGGAGTTGATCAGTGAAGATGCCTCCATGTTCGATAGTCTCCTTGTGGATCCCTACGTCAGTTCCACCACACGTGGGGTAGGTGCCTTACTGTGATCATGCCTGTGGGTAGATTTAACAGTGGGGACAGCAGAGAGCTGACTAACTTGAGAGGTTTTTGCTTTCTCACTTTTGAGAACGTTGCAAATATCACTTCAGTGAACTGGAAGAGTCTGTCAGGAAGCAAATAATGTGCTGAGATCTCCAATTTGTATGTTTGGATTACTGGCTAAGTCCAAAATGATGGTAGGCTGTCAGGACTGTGGTGCCTTAGTGTGAAATGGAACCCTCGTTCTGTCTCCTGTGCATGCTTTCAGGAGGGAGTGATCACAAGAGAGATGGTAGAGATGCTTTTCTCAGATGACCCCGACCTACAGCTAGCAACCACTCAGAAATTCAGGAAGTGACTCTCCAAAGGTAAAAGTCACTTCTTCCTGCCATCAGCTCTGATGTAACCTGTCTTCTACAAGCATTTGTGCTCGTGTATTGCTGGACAGAAACTTAGTAGCTTTGAGGCTGGGGGGAAGAAATCTGGAATTTGGTACATTGTAATGATTTCTGGTTGTATGAATTACACAGAAAGTGATTGTGGAGAGTTGTCCTGCTGGGTTTGGTACAGGTTGGGATCGTTCAGTGACAGCTCATCCCCTGGTAGACCTGTGTGCTCTTTTGACACTGTTCTGCTGTTCCAGAGCCGAATCGTCCAATAGATGAAGTGATAAACCCTCAAGGAGTGGTGGACAGATTTGTGGAATTCCTGAAGAGGAGTGAGAACTGCACGCTACAGGTAAAGGAGATGCTGCTGGGGAATCATCGTGGCATGGAGCTGTGGAACCTTCACAGCTCAGCAACGCGAACCCACAGGGGCTATCAGGGAAAAGTGGTGTCTTGAACCTGAAAGGTGCAGGCTCTGTGGTGGATGGGAGAAGGCAAAGGGAGCCTGTAATGCTTAGGCAAGAAATGAAATAAATGGCTCTGAATTAAATTCTTGGAAGAATGGTGGCAAAAATACCATAGTTGAGCCACAGCAGAAGGGAATTTGGCCTCCCTGTCTTTGCTGGGAGCTAGTGGAGTCATGGAACGTGTGCGTAGGGAGAAATTGTGTGAGGAGAAGCCTTTATTGGAGGCTGTTAAATACAGGTGAAGAGTCTGTTAGGAAGAGATTAGGTAGAGCTGATGCTGCCATGGGGCAGAGGGATGGAAGTGATCTGCTCCAGGTAGGTGTGTTTGTGCACTGTGTGTCTGCAGCTTTCTTGCTGGAAGGTAGTTGTATGGGTGAAAAGATGAGGTGTGACTGGTGATGCCTTCTGCCTCCTGCTCTCCTATCTATCCTCAGAGCCTCCAAGAAGGCATTTAGCAGATGTGGGTCTTTAGTGCTCAGGAAAGTAAGATCCTTTCCTTCAAATCCGGAGCTGTTGGGATATGGTTTTTCTCTCACAAGCTTTTTAGTAGAAGTCAAAAGAATGATAGCCACAACTTGCTGGCAAATATTTTGCTAAATCGGGATTGTTTTAGTCATGCTCTTGTCACTTCTTTGGTTGTTCCAGTTCGAAGCGGCGTGGGCACTGACGAATATTGCATCAGGAACTTGCCAACAAACAAAAATAGTAATTGAAGCTGGGGCAGTTCCTATATTCATAGAGCTGCTAAACTCTGACTTTGAGGATGCTCAAGAAGAGGTAAGGTTCACTTCTTACTTTGGGGTTAGGGAGAGAACCACAGTGGGGTTGCCGGTGATGAAAATGTGGTGTTAAAGCTGCGTGGCCGGTGTCTAAGAACTGGCTTCAGTTCCAGCTTGCCTGGAATTACAGGGAAATGCTTTCGTAGCACACTGCCCTCTTCTTGCTCTGTTCAGAAACTGTGTGAATCCTAAAACTGTTGCTGTTTCCTTTCAGGCTGTCTGGGCATTGGGGAACATTGCTGGAGACAGCTCTCTGTGTAGAGATTATGTCCTTAACTGCGCTATTCTTCCTCCCTTATTAATGTGAGTAGCCATGAATACTTGCCAATCCAGTTGCTGATGTCCCAGTGCCCTACAGCAGAGCCATATTTGCGCTGGGTGAATAGATTCCCTAGCAATTGATGGTGGTGATTGCAGGGAATCAAACCATTGGTACCAGTTAAACCAGCAGTTCGGACAAGTATCTGATACGGAGTGGGACTCGGTAGCTGACATGCCTTCTCACAAACCTTTCCACTGTGCTCAGTCTGAAGCTGGTGCTGTGCAGTGTGCTTGTCTTTCTGGAGTCACAGTGCTCACTGTGTGTCCCTCCAGATGCCTGCTCTTTGTGCTTACACTGTGGATTTCAGGTTCTTGTCTGAGTGGGCTCCTGTATCTAGGGCTGGCAACAGGGAGCAGGTCTTTGTAGGCACCTCCCCTCTGCAGCTCCTGAGTGTGGTGCATGCCCAGCAGAGCCAGGGGCTGTCTGTCAGACATGTGCTTTCACTGCTCTGGAAAGAAGGAAGCTTTATCCTGGCCTCGGCAAGCTGCTGCTTTAGCACAAATGGATCGTTACACTGCTACTTGTGTCACTCACCTGGCAGCAGTGACTGCTGACAAGTCCTCAGCCCACAGGACTTGGTGTCCTCATGAGAGTGGAGTGACAGCAGTTTGTGTCCTCTGGTGAGGACCGTCTGACCTCAGATAGGGTGTGAGCGGCTGCCTGGGCTGAATTTGAACTTGGAACTGCAATTCAACTAACTTGCCCTTCCTTCTGTGACTTCTCCAATGTGGAACTTGCCTCCTTGACCCACGTCCCTTGTTGTGGGCAGCCATAAAAGCTCTTTATCCTAAGGAGTAGCTGCATGTCGCTTCTCTTCTTGCTTATGGAGACGCTCAGGAGGCACACAGCATGGCTTGAGCTGCAGCAAGTGGAATAGTGCTTCGACTTCCTTAAAATCACACTGGTTCTTTTCCTCTTGATTCCCTTGCTGGCTTCCACATGAAGGATGATAATTCCTGCTACTTGTCTCTTTAGGCTCCTTACGAAGTCCACCAGGTTGACAATGAGACGAAATGCTGTCTGGGCCTTGTCAAACTTGTGCAGAGGAAAGAGTCCACCACCTGAATTTGATAAGGTGAGAGGAAATGCCTTGTTGGCAGAGAGGGGATGGGGAGACACCCAGGGTCCATGGTTGCCTCAATTCTTTTTGACCGCTGGACTTCTCTAAGTCACTCTGGGAGGGATGAGGGTGAGGTTCTCCCTGCTGAGACTCATCCTGCTGCTCAGCAGGTGCTTATGTACCCATTCATTTTCTGCCCAGCTCCAGTGGCAGCCCATCAGCTGGAGCCCTCGAGGAAGGGGCAGGCACGGGTTTCCCTGTGAGGCAGCCTATGCTGTGGGCTTCCCTAAGCCTTTTTAATCCACACTGGAATGTTGAGACTTCACTCAAATTGTGACTGAAAACTTGATTCTGAGACCTTTAAATGCTACAAAACAGGAGTCCTGGGGCGGTGGGAGCTTTCCCCCTTTCCTGGTGTGCTGCTGGCACTAACAAAAGGGTCTGCTGGCTTTTCAGCTGTCTCATCCTTCTTTGGTAGAAGAAAACCATTCAGATCAATGTTTTGACCCTCAAAGCCTGAGAGCTGACACTCTGTTCAGATTCCATCTCTCACCTTGGGATGAAATCTCAATGGAGTGTCATATAAGATCACTTACAAATGATCAAAGTACTCAGAGGTGGAGCTGTTGGTGGTTGCTGCTCTGAATACAGAGCTATTTGGGGTTATCAGGAATAAGAACTTGAGCAGTGCTCTTCCACAAGATGTGTAAGGAGCTTCCAAATGGTAGCCTGCACGGTAGCGCTTATCCCAGGAGTCCAGACTTGGTCCTAGAGGAAGGGATGTAATTTCACTTTAGCAGTAACGCTGCTGAAGTAACTTCAGACCCTGATGATAAGGTGTGTGAACCAACAAGGAAGCTGCTGACTCTAGGGGAGGAAACAGTGGACATCCAAGCCTTGTTATCTTGCTGGTCAGCAGAAGCACGTGGTGCTTTGCATGCAAACGTGGTGGTCCTAGCCACAGTGTGACTAACCTGGGGTGGTGGCTGTTGTTGTAGGTGTCTCCCTGCCTGCCAGTGTTGTCCGGTTGTTGTTCAGCAGTGACTCTGACCTGTTGGCAGATGCCTGCTGGGCTCTTTCCTACCTATCAGATGCTCCCAATGAGAAAATCCAAGCAGTTACTGACTCGGGAGTGTGTCGGCGACTGGTGGAGCTCTTAATGTGAGTATCTTGTCTTGCTGCTTCAGCCCAGTGAGAATGGGAAGCGTGTGCCTGAACCTCAGTTCATGTCAAAGCCCATCAGAGCACCCTTCACACTTCTTGTGTGCTTAGGATCCAGGTAGTGGGTGCTGTAGCTGACTTCAGAGCAGTGATGGCATAGGAGGGTCTGAAGCAGGTTGAGAGCTGTAGTCTCCTGTCTTTTCTTTCTGAGAGAAGCTGGGTTCCTCCTGTGAGCTGGGATAAACTTGCTAAAGAGAGGTTGGAATGATGCTTCTAAGGTGTGAAAGGAGAGAGGACTGCAGTGTGTCTTGCGCTGTCAACCTTCAAACGTGCTTACGGAAGGCCAGTTCCTAGGCAGATCCACAGGTAGTAAAAAGAGTGTCTACCAAAAATCAGCTTGGCTTTGTTGCTCTGATCCCTATATGGGAACTTCGATAAAATGTTGGAATGAGCCTCTAAGAGCTTCAGAGCTGGGAGATAGTTGCTTCCAAAATTCTCCTGAAACAGTCTGGGTGTTCTCATTGGGTTAACATCATCTTTTGGTCAGGCAAAGGGGGTATGTAAGAGGTGAGATCTGTAATTGAGCCATCTTAAGATGATGGAGTTAGGATGAAAATCTCTGCTCTGTGACTTTGTTTTCAATGTCAGTATTACCGTGTGCTAGGGGGAGGGATTGTCAGCAAACAATGCAGATGAGTTGCTGGGGAGAGAATCTTCTGCCTGTGTGTGATCTGATAGACTTGGCTTTGTCCTTGTGCCGTTTCTCCTGCAGGCACAACGACTACAAAGTGGCCTCTCCAGCTCTGCGAGCAGTGGGTAACATCGTGACAGGGGATGACATCCAGACCCAGGTGAGGGAAGTGCCTGTCTCCCACGGAACAGGGAGGTTCTTCCTTCTGAGGCTCATCCTCCTCTGCAGCAGATGTTGGAGTGCCTGCTTCATTTTGTGCCCAGCTCCAGCTCTGGACCTGACACTGGTGATCTCACTTCTGCTCTCTTTCTCCAAAGGTGATTCTGAACTGCTCAGCCCTGCCTTGTCACCTTCACTTATTAAGTAGTTCCAAGGAATCAATCAGGGAAGAAGCCTGCTGGACTATATCCAACATCACAGCAGGAAACAGAGCGCAGATACAGGTAGGGTCTTCTCCAGCCCACCTGCAGTGAAGCTCAATTCCAAGCTCAGCATTAAGGGTTCTCAGCTTTTTTCCCTGGCAGTCAGAGGCTGGGTTTGTTCACATCTCTCATTCTGCAGTAATGTGCAAATTCGCTGCTCCCAGCCATCTGCCAACGGAGCTAAGAAAAGCTTTTAATGGTTCCAACAAAGACTGGCCTGAAATGAGTGCCACAGGTTAGATCATTGGAGCAGGAGCAGATACAGCCCCTGCATCTCCCTGCTCTGTTAGAGGTACCCCTCTGAAAAGCTGGATCTTGTTGAGTTGTAATTTATCCTTTTCATGCCCTACATAAAGGCAGATGAGTGATGGGAGCGCTGCTACAATACTGCTGCAGTAATAGGGGTTGTCTGCTGTGGGCTGGTTGTGGGACCGACTGTCTTGTGGTAATAGGATTTGGCTGAGGAATTGGTGAAGAGCACAGCTTGGAAAGCTCTTTTGCACTGACAAATGGAGGTGGAGGTTTCTCTCACGTTGCCAACTCAAGCCCTTCTCGCTGCTCTCTCCCCAGGCAGTCATAGGTGCAAACATCTTCCCAGTCCTGATAGAGATCTTGCAGAAAGCAGAATTCCGCACGAGGAAGGAGGCAGCGTGGGCTATCACCAACGCGACGTCAGGAGGAACCCCTGAGCAGATCAGGTATTCCCTGTGGCTCCTCCTGGGGGACAGCTGTCAGTGTATGGAAGCTGTATCTTTGTGGGACCGGTGAGACAAGGCCAAGGGGGTGATGTGGAAAACCTCTGGGAGGGTACCTGGGGCAGAGCTGGAGCTGGATCGTGCCCTGAGCTGGGAATTGCAGCTTCCTTCTGAATCAGGAGAAGCAAATCCAGTCTGCTTCCCCCTGCCTCTCCAGAGAGCTCAGAGCAGGCTAAATGTCCAAACCTGATGACAGATTGAACTCCACATCCTGAGCAGTGTGTGTCCCCGTGCTCTCCCTTCAGATACTTGGTAAACTTGGGTTGTATCAAGCCTCTTTGTGACCTGCTGACTGTCATGGGCTCCAAGATTGTGCAGGTGGCCTTGAACGGACTGGAGAACATCCTGAGGCTTGGAGAGCAGGAAGCCAACCAGAGTGGGACAGGCATCAACCCGTACTGCAGTCTGATTGAGGAGGCCTGTGGTAGGTTGTGGCCCTGGTGCTGTTGGCTTTGAACAGCACAAGGTGTCTGTTAGTTCTGTTGTTGCTTTTCTGCTGTGCTAAAGGATTTAGTATACCCCAAACTAGCCAAGATTTGTTCCACTGGTGTCTTTAGACTCTAGGATTTGGGCATAGGACAAAATACTTGGAAGTAAAAGCTATCCTACTTCTGGTCTATGCTTCCTAGCCCTGCAGCCGAGCTGATAATTGTGGCTTGTAGCAGAATTAATTGGAAACGAGCTGAGCTAAGTAAAAAGTGACACTTCTAGGTGTGAAATTGCTCTAACGGGACCCAGTTATACACGGTGGATGTTCCATGGAAATCCAGAGAGGCTTCGCTTTTCCCTGGAGCAGCTTAATTTGGTGGGTTTAATTAGGACATGGAAAGCTGCTGCTGCCCTTCCACTGGAGGCTACTGGGGCAGGCACTGCTTCCTTCCCCTCCAGACCCCCAGCAACTGCTTGTGCCACTTGGTTTAACCTCACTGAAATGTGGGTTTGTCCCCGGCAGAGCTGGGGGTGCAGCTGCTTTAGCTGTGTCAGCGAAACAGGCTATTGAAGAGACATGAATGCTGCCTGATAGGAAAGCCACAAGGAGCTCTGGAATAGTTTTAGATGTCGGTGCTGCTCACCAACCCCAAATGTAACGCAGACAGAGGTCTTGTAGTGAACAGGGGAAGGGCGGAGGATGGATGTGGGGTTGCAAATACCAGGATCCCCTCGTTTCATCGCATTCCATTTCTCTTTCCCTCCAAGGTTTGGATAAGAGAGAGTTCCTCCAGAGCCATGAGAACCAAGAGATCTAGCAGAAGGCCTCTGACCTGATTGAGCACTACTTTGGAGTAGAGGATGACTCTGCTTTGGCTCCCCAGGTAGATGA